>NC_057794.1:11902944-11903951 GCF_018294505.1 Triticum aestivum
GCGTCGAGGCGGCGGGGCAGCGGCGTCGGGGCGGCGTCGAGGCAGCGGGCAGCGGCGTCGGGGCAGCGTCGAGGCGGCGGGGCAGCGGCGTCGGGGCGGCGTTGAGGCGGCGGGGCAGCGGCGTCGGGGAAGGAGATCGAGGGCGAGGGCGAGAGAGAGAGAGGGGATCGAGGGCGAGGGAGAGAGGTGGGCCGCCGGGAAGGACTATGGATGGATGGAGGCACAATACTAATGGCGCACCACCGCTCGGTGCGCCATAAGTACATCCACACTAATGGCGCACCTCACCCTGGTGCGCCATTAGTAATTTTTTTTTCGGCTCGAACCAACAGGTTATATTCCACCTGACCTGCTCCACATCAAGCACCCTCTACTAGCTCGACTGGTCAGCAGCCAGTTCTCACACCAGGAGGTCCTGGGTTTGATTCCCAGGCTCCACAATTTTTTTCATTTAAAATACTTATTTATGGACAGAAAATAAAAGTTATACAAATGGTTAAAAAATTGCCATGGTACGGTACAAATAAGAATTAATAAAATTGCCATGGACGTATTGAAAACAAGAAAAAAGCGGCCATGTATCTAAAACTATTTTTTTACATAGTCTGCTGTCTGTGAAAAAAGAAAAAAAAGGTCTTTATTGCAAACTTGCCATGTATCTAAAACTAATACTCGTATTTGCATAATCCCTCACCCCCCTGTTGACTCCCGGGTGGCAGCTAGATGCACTAGCTAATGTGATGGGTGTGCGTGAGTTCCCTGAGGAGAGCGTCCACGCCCATTATAAAACAAACGCGTGACTTCCCCCTCTTCCTTGAGATTCGTGTAGGGGAACGGACAATGCAGAGGAAGTTCACATCAACGTGCAAAAAATTTGACGTCTGTTTTTCATAAATTGGGAAAAAAGGTTCTGTGGGTGTTCTACTCGAACTCTAGCCAGACCGGAGCCATGCTCGCCGGCAGGCGGGGATACCTTTTATGTGTATTTGAGTAGGGGAGGGGTGCGG